>NC_044567.1:12462951-12487275 GCF_007565055.1 Rhinopithecus roxellana | reverse complement strand
CTCTGGATGCTTTAAAATGCGAACAAAGGCACAGCCACTTTGGAGGTTGGTTTGAAGTTTCTTGATAAAGTTAAACATACACTTGTCAGACAATCCCGCCATTTGTCAACTAGGTACTTCCAAGAGAAATGAGACTCATGTTCACACAAAAACTTGTAAGTGGATGTTTACAGCAGTTTTACTAGTAATCACCCAAACAAGGAAGGAGTCCACCTGTGCCTCACCTGGTGAGGGGGCAAGCAAGCCATGGCCCACCCCGAGATGGAAGCGTCCTGAGCAGGGAAAAGGGAGGATATTGACACCTGGCACCACAAGCATGTCCCAAAGGAAGCGGCTGAGCAGAAGGAGCCAGGCCCCGCCACATCCTGCTGTGGGTCCCACGCATGTCCATGGAAGCTGTGAACGGGGTGGGGGATGGAGAACACATCCATAGCTGCCAGGGGCTGGGGTGGAGGTGTGGTTACCACGAGGGACAGGAGGCGGTTCTGGGGCTTGGCGTCTTGATCACGGCTACATGGATATGTGCACTTTGTCAAAACTCACAGGATGGTGCACAGCAAAAGATGAGTATAGGTAAGTTACACCTTAAATTTTTTTTAAAAGGGGGAAAGAAAAAGAAGTTGCCACAAAAACTTGTATGTAGAGCCACCAACCTGTCTGGATTTCAGACACATTGGAGGAGAGGTTGGGTCTGCAGGTTGAGACTGGGGAGTCACCAGCTGTGAACGGAGCCGAGTAACTGAGACATTAAAGACACCAGACACCTGGACACTGAGGATGTGGCAAGGCGAAGTTGGGGGAGGGCACAAGGGTGGGAGGCATTGGGAATGACAGGCAAATTGGCAGGAAGATTGACACACAGATAAAAAGAGACAGTTGGATGAGCAGAAAGGCAGAGAGACAGAAGTGGACCAACAGACAGGCAGAAAGTGGAGACAGAGACAAATATCCACTAATTGAGCAACACGTAGACAGAAAGATGCCGTAAAGATTTAAAGATGCGTAAGTGAATGGATGGAGCTCAGGGTAGCTCTCAGGTGGACACAGACAGAAGTGCAGACAGATGTCTTGGCTTATGAGTGCATGGAATAGCCCGTCCTGATTTTTTGGGACATTCTTCTAGATCTTGGATCTATCTATGGCATTGGCATTGACTTATGCCCTCTTTGGAGTCAGAGATGACTCCTCTAGCTCAGTGCCCTGCTCCACACATCCCTTCAGCTGGGTTGGCCACTGCTGCCCAAGTGGCTGCAGAAATCCCTCCTGGCAGGGACGCAGGAAGGCAGGCTGGGCTGCTGTGCACCCCGGGCCATTTCCTGAGTTGGGAAAAGGGTGCTCTCCAGGTGATGTGGGCCATGTAAAGGCAGTAAAGGATTTCAAGAGGCCTGTCAGTGCATATCATCTGGAGTAGGGTGTGTGCTGGGGAGCGGGGATGAGGAAGGCAGAGAAAACAGGAAACTTTGAGCTTGCCTGAGGAAGACCATCTGCATGGATTATGAAGGATGGCTCATATGGACTGTATTTTCATTAAAATGTGCAAAATTAATTATTGAATTTTTTTTCTGACTAGAAATAACTCCTGACTTACAGAATATTTTATTTCCAAGTTACACTTTACCCTGAGTTACATAGCATGCACATCCATAGTGATTCTGCACCCCAGGCCCTCGCCAGCCCCTGGCTGGCTCTTGGCTGAAATGACCCAAATCAAAAGCCCCTGCCTTTCCGTTGGGGAGATTGACCAGTGAAGAGCTATGGACAAGAAGCAGGAATGTACATTTAAAAACGACAAAAATCAGAGCCCAGTCCCAGGCCTGGGCAGCTCTCATCAGCGTCCCGTCCCCCTTGCTCTGAACTGGCTGTGGCCCGCATTTTTTCCAGTGGTCATGCCTGGGAAATGAAGGTGCAGGGATGTGCAGGTGAGCTGGGGCGTGGAGCCACATCTGTTTCCAGAACATTCATGCTAAGGGAGGAACAGGGTCTGCATTGGAGAACATGGGGCGGGTGACTGGAGAAAGGGAAGCTAGAGCCACTTTTAATATTTTCTGGGGTAACAGAAAACTTGGAGCCACAAATGAGTCCTGGGAGAGTTTGGGTTAGCTGGCCCTGAAGCCATCCTGTGTCGTGTGTGTGTGTGTGTGTGTGTGTGTGTGTGTGTGTGTTCCACTATGTGTTCTTCACTGTGTGGCCTGGGTGTGTGTGTGTTTGCCTGAACTGGTTTCAGCAGTGAAAATCCTGGTGCTGACATGGACAGAATCCATGAAAACATTGCTAGTCCTAAGTCAGCTGACCTGTGTTGGGATGTGGCACATGTTGCACTGTCTGCCTTTGAAAAGGGTTTTTCTGTGAGGGCTTGCAGTGAAGGCACTCTGCTCAGAAAATGGCAGAGGGAAGTCATGGCCCCAAAAGGAGCCATTAGTGAACCCCACTATTAATTGTAAGTCTTAGATTCTGGGCTCAGTATTGCCATTCTCATGATGTTCAAGTGATATAAAGGGCCAAACCATGTGAATCTCAACACTAGCGTGGGAACAGAATACTTCCTGCTCTTTGACTGTTTGACTAAGTGCATACATCAACCTTTCCATATTTTTATTTGTTTTATTTTTGCTTGTTTGGGTTTAAGGGGAAACTTTCATGATAATTGTACCCTGAAGCCATTTTCCTGGAATGTATCTAGGCAAGGGATCCCAGCTGGAACCCGTGGAGGCCAGGAAAATGCTAGTCATCGGGATGTATTGCTTCATCTGGGGAACACTGTAAGGGACTCAACTCCAGGCACTGGTGTCTGGCTCTTGTGCATTTGCTAAATTGACATGACTCCAGGATCTGTAGCAGGCCCACACATCCTTGATGAATACAGTGAAGTCTTGTTTTTACCAGCACTCAGTCGGCCAAATATCTTTTCCAGCAATGAGATATTAGAGGACACAGTGAAGTTATTCAAATTAGGGTGGAAAAATCACAAAAATTTACTTAAAAAACATGGAAGGTCCAGTGGGGTCAGGTTAGGTAGTAAAGAACAAAACAGAGTGAATATTTTACTGAGATTCCAATTTTAAGCTTGTCTTTTTTCCTTTATGTTTCATTATTTACTCATTGCACATTCACAGAAATACATTTGCTAAGCAAAGAGAATGACATTGGAAGATAAGTGATTAAGCAGCGTCTAAACCAGTCGCAACAACTGACAGCACCACCAGTAACATGGGCTCTTCATTCAACTCTGGCAACATTAAGCATCGATTCGTCAGTACTTAAGATACAAAAGTAAAACTGTCATCTCTAAACAGTAACGTATATGTTCAAAAAATGCATCCTTAATTTTTTTTAGAGACAGGGTCTCGCTGTGTTGCCCAGGCTGGTCTTGAACTCCTGGCCTCAAGCAATCCTCCCACCTAGGCCTCCCAAAGTGCTGGGATTACAGACGTGAGCCACACACCCGGCCATCCTTAATTTTTTAAGACTCCAGATTAAGTTGGAATAGACTGATACGTAATAATCAGATGAAGCGTGTTTCTCTTTAAACAAGGGAACTTACAAAACAGAAGTATTTTTGTTACATTGAGCTAAGAATCAATAAAGCCTTATTTGACAGTATGCTAGGTACCCACAATGGCCAGCATGAAGACACAAACAGGAGGGAATCTAAGCAACTATAATGTGCAGATAACATGGCTCTTTAGGGTCAAAGGAGGCTTCCTTTGTGCTTTTTTAATGAAGCATAGTATTCATGATGCGTGAACGTGAAATGAAATCCCAATGTCCTTTGGCACAGAACCACACTCATTTCATGAATTGTTCTATGAGTTGTTGACGGCTGCTTTTGCAAAACCATGGCAGAATTTGAGTAGCTGTGACAGAGACCATATGGCCATATTAAAGCCTAAAATATTTAATATCTCACCATTTATAGAAAAAGTTTGGAGATCTCTGATGTAAGCTCCAAGCAGCAGCCAACGTTGTCTGTTTTGTGCACAGACATTCTAGCTCATAAGGAAGGCACTACCGAATTTGTATGTAATGGATGAATGGACAGACAGATGGGTGGATGGACGCATGGACGGATAGACAGTTCCCACACAGTGTTGGAGTTGACCAATGGTCAGACCATACATTTATGGCAGCAGAATCTACAACCTCATGGGAGTTTATCCCACATGGTTTCAGTCACTTACTATGAAGCAGGCTTAGAAAAGACCGAGAGTGGGGCTCTCCCAGGAAAAAGTGATAGATGGGGAGCAGGTGGTGCTGATGGAAGGGGCTGAGTGGGGTCTGTGGAGGCCACCATGGGTGAGGAGGACGTGGAGGCTACAGGCGCTGATGTACAGGAGAAAGTTGGCATTAGATGCCAGCCTGCACGACCCGAGAACGCAGAGCAGTTCCCGCGATGAGTCTGTACCTGAACTCCACTTTCTAAATTGCATTTTCTGTCCCTTTCATCTGAATCATCCCCCACTTATCAAAGGACTTTTCCACCCCTGGCTCCTCCTGCGCTTGCCCACCAAATGCAAGGGAGCTGTTTGCCTCATGCCATGGGCTGTGTCCCCGCAATTCATATGTTGAAGCTCTAACCCAGTGCCGCAGAATGTGACTGCATTTGAAGATGGGGTGTTTAAAGATGTAGTTAAAGTGGAGTGAGGTGATGAGGGTGGCCCTAATTCAACCAGACTGATGTCCTCATAAGAAGAGATTAGGATGAAGGTGTGCACAGAGGGTCAACCATGTGAGGACACAGGGAGAAGATGCCATCTACAAGCCAAGGAAAAGTCTGAGGTGACACCGTTTCCCAGGATCCCTGTGACAGACTGATTGTATTTGATCACTTTCAGGATGAAGAGGGCAGCAAGATGTTCTCCCTGGAAGAGGCACTTACTTTGAATATGGGCTTATCTTCTCTGCCCGTAATGCTTCCATGGCAGTACGATCTGTTAACCACAGAGCTTTTCACCATCATGGTGTCCCACCCAGAATTACTCTGACTCAGGAAGCCACTTTTATATCAAGGGAATGTGGCAATGGGTTAGTGCTTGTGGAATTCACTGATGCTGCCATGTTCCCTGCCTTCCAAAAACAGCTGATCTGAGAAAATAGTGGAATGGAGATTTTTCTCTCTGAGGCAAAGGAAAAAAAAAGAACTTACTTGATTATGACTTTCTCTCAATAGAAACACCATATTGCCCAAATGCTGCAGACACTAATACGAATGGATGACAAGGCAGCAGTCCTTGGCCGGCACACTCAAGCAGGGTCAGAGAAGACACATTGCAGTGGGTGGAATCACAGCCCTGAATTATCCAGGCCCTCACCCCTGGAACCTGGGAATGTTCCCTTACACAGAAAAAAGATCTTTGCAGATGTGATTTAAATTAAGGTCTTGAGAAATGGGGGATTATGATAGATTACCCAGGTGGGTCCTAAATACATTCACAAGTGTCTTTATCAGAGGAGGCAGAGGGAGATTTTACTACAGACAGAAGAGGAGGTGGCCATGTGACCATGGAGGCTGAGGGTGGAGGTGGCCAGCAGCCACTAGAACTGGAGGAGGTGAGGATCGGGGTCTCCCGGAGCCTGTGGAGGGAGCGTGGCCCTGCTGACACCCAGCCCAGTGAGACAGGTTTAGGACTCCTGGCCTCTGAACTGTGAGATAATAAATATTTGTTGTTTTCAGCCACCAAGTTTGTGGTAATTTGTTACAGCAACCACAGGAAATGAATATTCCCATGCCAAAATTAATACATGCATTCCATTTTATATTCTTTTCCAACCTTAAAATAAAACCAACAAGTGCTTCCAGATTTTCTTTTATACTTCTCTTTGTGCATTCAGTTCAGTAAATGTTCAAAAGGGTAATACATTTATAAAATGTGGTGCCAAATTGCATAAAATTGACCAGACTAAAGGGGAAAATTTACCATTTTATGAAATAAAATATAATTTACAGATCACCAGCATTAATTTATATCATGTCCTGTTTTGGGCTTCCAAATTCTATTGGCAACTTTACCCTGGAAAAATATCATGAACCAAATAGGAAAACTGGTATTCTAAATACACTTCCTTCATGTGACACATTTCTTGTGTGTGGATGTAATGAGAATTCAAAAAAAGAAAAAAAAAATGATGTGTTTTTATTCCTCCCTTTATTGCCAAAATTTAGGCGTAAAAACAGGCACCAAAGGAATGAGTTAAAATGGATTTAGAAGAGGACAAGTGGAAGCCAGGCAGGGCAGAATTCTAAGATGAGGGTCAAGGTCTTCACCCTTCTCCTTAGCAGTGGCCCTGGGATGTGACGCGATGTCACTCCCGTGGTTATGGCACATTACATGACAAAGATGATTTCCACAGATGCGGAGATACGGGCTCTTCTCCTGATGGTCGTGAAGGAGGAAAAGCCACGTTGTGGAGACAGCCACCTGGAGGGGAACGGATAGACTTTAATTCTTCTTTAAATGTTTGGTAGCATTCAATAGGGGAGAATCCGCCTATTCTGAATGGTGCTGTAGTTTGCATGTTTGACCCCTTAAAATTCTCACGTTGAAATTTATTCCTAGTGTTGGCAATGGGCCTAATGGGAGGTATTTGAGTTATGGGGGTGGATTCCTCATGAATAGATTAATGCTGTCCCTTAGGGTGAGAGAGTTCTTACTCTACTAGTTCCTGGGAGAGCTGGTTGTTAGAAAGAGCCTGGCACCTCCTCCCTCTGTCTCTTGTCTCCTGTCTCGCCCTGTGACCTCTGTGCACACTGGCTCCCCTTTCCCTTCTGCCACGAGTGGAAGCTCCTTGAGGCCTCACCAGAAGCAGATGTTGGTGCCATAATTCCTGTACAGGCTGCAGAACTGTGAGCCAAATAAATCTCTTTTCTTTATAAATTACCTAGCCTCAGGTATTCCTTTATAGCAACACATAACAGACTAAGACATTAGCTGTTTTGTGTAAGTGGACTCACACAAGATGTGGCCTTTTGTGACTGGCTTGTTTCACTTAGTATCATTTTTTTCAGCATCATTCATCCATGTGGTCGTGTGTATCAGGAATTTTTTTTTTTTTTTTTTTTTTTTTTTTTGAGATGGAGTCTCGCTCTGTCGCCCAGGCTGGAATGCAGTGGTGCGATCTCAGCTCACTGCAAGCTCTGCCTCCAGGGTTCACGCCATTCTCCTGCCTCAGCCTCCCGAGTAGCTGGAACTACAGACTCCCGCCACCACACCCCTCTAATTTTTTTTGTATTTTTTTTTTTTTTTTTTTTTTTTTTTGAGACGGAGTCTCGCTCTGTCTCCCAGGCTGGAGTGCAGTGGCCGGATCTCAGCTCACTGCAAGCTCCGCCTCCCGGGTTCACGCCATTCTCCTGCCTCAGCCTCCCGAGTAGCTGGGACTACAGGCGCCCGCCAGGTCGCCCGGCTAGTTTTTTGTATTTTTAGTAGAGACGGGGTTTCACCATGTTAGCCAGGATGGTCTCGATCTCCTGACCTGGTGGTCCACCCACCTCGGCCTCCCAAAGAGCTGGATTACAAGCATGAGCCAACGCGCCCGGCCAGGACTTCATTTTACGGCTGAATAACAATCCATTGTATGTATACACCACATTTGATGCACTCCGTCATCTGATGCTGGACACTTGGGTTGTTTACCCCTTTTGGCTGTTATGAACAATGCTGCTATTAACACTGGCATGCAAGTATCTGTTTGAGTCCCTATTTTCAATGCTTTCGGGATTATACCTAGGCATGGAAATGCAGGGCCATATGGTAATTCTATGTTTAACTTTTTGAGGAACCTCCATACCATTTGCCACAGCGGCTGTACCATTTTCCATTCCCACTAGCAATATACAAGAGTTCCAATTTCTCCACATCCTTGCCAACACTTGCTATTTTCCATTAAAAACATTACAGGCATCCTAGTAGGTGTGAAGTGCTATCTCATTTGAGTTTCGTTTCCCCAGTGACAAATGATATGAGGATCTGGTGGCCCAGCGGACTGGGTGATCTCCTGGACTGGATGGTGGGGAGGGTTCACCTGCTTCCTTCGTCCCCTCCCCGAGCTCAGGATGCTTTGTGACCATCCTGTCGCTCTGTGATGTGGGCCTGAACTCTAGTCAGGAGAGCACATTCTCTGCTCAGGTGCCTGAGGTTGCTGTGACAGCTTCAGATAATGAAGCATTTTGTTTGGTTTCTTCTGCATTTTAGTGAGTCCTGGAGCTTTGGTTCCATTTTTCCATGTGTATGGAGTTGAGATCATCTTTCTGCCATCTCACTGCATTTGGTGGTGTCCACATTTGCCAGTTTGAAAAAACATGTATCCAAATCAGGTAATGTGTGAAACCCAAGGGTTGCCCATTGAAGCAGTAGGCTTTCATCTTCCTTTCCCAACTCCCATTTTTCTGAATCTATTATTGGGATGGAACGACCTAGAGATTTCTCCCATGGGAACTCTTGGGAGATTTAAACATCAGTAGTCTAGAATAGGTTGAGCAGGGCAGAGGTTGAGCAGGGCAGTAGTCTAGAATAGGTTGAGCAGGGAGCACCTGCTAGGCATGGGTCAGGCTTCCAGGGTGAGGCCCCACACTGCGGTGCAGGCTGTGCACCAGCTTCCCTGCCCTCTGCCACCTGCCCACTGCAGGATTCTCTGGGCCATGCCATTCCCTGTTGGTGGGCCGGGCTGGATAGTGCTGCTGGCCTCTGCAAGGCTGGTGGGACCCACAGGAGCTGTCCTTAGGGGCTAGACCCTGCAGAATGCAGCCTGCATGTGCCTGAACAGCTGAGATTCCATGCCCCACAATTTAGAAATCCATGTAGAAAAGAATTCTTCATTTGAGATTGGTGGAGAAGGATCAGAAGACCATATTTTTAAAATCAATTTTTATGTGTGTATGTATGTATTTATTTTTTATTTAGTTTTTCAACTATACTATACACAGGATCAATCAATTTTAAAAGTGAGTAACATGGAAATGAGACAGATCTCAATGAAATGTATGTAAGATTGTTGATCACATGATTCTTAATCACACTCTCTCAGGATCTCAAACTCACCAAGACAGACCTGCCTCCTGGATTCCGTGGCGAACAGGCTGTGAGAATGTCCCTTCTGGTTCTGCTCACAGGCTGGCAGAGGCTCCGCAGGCTGCAGAGAGCAGCAAACAGGACGAGAATCTGTCATCGATTCAAGAGCAGCCAAAGAAACCCTTAGCAGTGCAGGGAGAAACAGGCATGCAGGACTCGAGATCCCTCGCCCAGGAAGACGAGCAGGTCCTGCACCCCAGTTCCTACCGTGGGATCCAATAAGAGGAACTTAGTGTCAGTGCTTTCTTGTGCTGAAGAGAGGGAAGGGTAAACCCACCCATGGCACAAAGCCTTGGACAGAGCCCAGGCCCACTGAGCATCAAAGCTGTCTCTTGGGCAAAGGGCATATGGACACCCAGAGACAAGTGAGTCATTGCCTGGAGCCTCCAGAGGATGATAGGCTCATGCCTGGAGCCAACACAAGGCATGGAAGTCCACCCAAGGGGGTGCTCAGGGCCCAGGCAGAACGACCCTGTGATTACAGGGCACCAACCTCCCGGAGCACAGCAGAGGGCAGAGGGCTGCACCTCTGTGTGCCTGAGTGTCAGAGAACTCCACACAGTAAGAAGGTCACAGGCAGCGTCCGAGAAACCAAGCAACCTTGCAGTTACCCACTCCCAGGCTTCTAGGGAATGTTTTCCCAGCCAGGCCCTGACAGCGTAAACCAGAACAGAAGGGCCATGGGCCCTGCTCACACTTGGCAGTTCCCTTGAGTCACCCAGAAAGTCCTTCTCCATCCCCAATCCCAGCAAAATGAAGGCCTTACTTCTCACTACCGGCCACAATGAGTCTTCCTGAATGGATACATTTCTTCACCAAGGAAGGACAGTGTTTTTTCCTCTCTTTGCTGAGTTTGGGGGAAGTTTAGAATGTCCCAGGAACTGGAGCTGAGGCAAAAGGTTGGCTTCAGCTGTTTCAGAGAGCTGGCTTGGACTTCTGGAAACTGACCAGCACCTGGCAGGGGGTTTGAAGCCAAGTGGGACACCCATGGTCATCCCAGGTTTCTTCACTTGTCTCTGTGAATACCGCCTTTAGAAAACCAATACAAAACAAACAAACAAACAAACAAACAAACAAACAAACAAACTAACCCAAGCACTCAAGGACTTAGAAAGTGAGAAGATCCATCAAAGAACAAGCGTCAGGACCTGGTCTTGTCAGTCCTTCTGTGCCCTTGTTCTACCAAACTGCACAGCCACCGGGGTGCCGGGGCTGCACGGGAACCAGACGGTCACGCCTCTGTTATTCAGTCTCCAGGGCAAAAGGAGACCAGAACCTTTACATATCCCAAACATGGAGCTAAGATTTGGGAGTTTTGAGGCTCTAAGTTCAGAAGGGTGAGGAACAATGGCCGTGACTGAATATTTGGGAGAAGAACTGCTTTCATGTGTCCCCTGAGATCCCATGCACCCCAGTTGGAGGCTGGGGGCACCAGCACTGCTCCCTGACTCTTAGCTTAGCCTCAGCTGACCCCGAGCTTCCCCTGCCCCCACCGCGTGGGAACGCAGCACTCCTGGCCCAGCCTGTGTCTTGACGGCAGGGAGGGAGGCTGAGCGGCAGGCAGGAAGAGCAGAGCCCCGGCACACCTGGCAATGGAAGGAGAAGCTGTTACCAGGTGGGGCAAAGAGCACAGGGAGCCCCACGGGTCTTCCAGTAGCACTTGCTTGCTCTCCAGCCCCTGGAAGGAGCTAATGCCATGCTAGAGACATGGAAATTAACCCACAGTCCACCACCTTCCCCCACCACAAGACAGCCCTGCCTGAAAGTAGGCATAACTTGCATTTTAAAAAAAGCTCATATGGACAGGCAAATGAATGGCAAAGCTAATGCAATTTTGAAAAACAAGGCCAGGGAAGGTGGCTCATGCTTGTAATCCCAGCACTTTGGAAGGCTGAGGTGGGCAGATCACTTGAGGCCAGGAATTGGAGACTGGCCCTGCCAACATGGTGAAACCCTGTCTCTACTAAAAACACAAAAATTAGCCGGGTGTGGTGGCACGCACCTGTAATCCCAGTTACCTGGGAGGCTGAATCGCTTTACCACAGGAGGCGGAGATTGCAGTGAGCCAAGATTACAACAATGTGCTCCAGCCTGGGCAACAGAGCTTGACTCTGACTCAAAATAAAATAAAATAAAATAAAATAAAATAAAATAAAATAAAATAAAATAAAATAAAATAAAATAAAATAAAGTTGTCGCTATTTCAACTTATTATACAGCAAACAAAGACTGTGCCCATAGGCAGAGGGACAGACACCTCGATCAACAGGGCAGAATGGAAAGCCAAATTAAAGTGCCCAACTGATTTTTGACAAATGTGCAAAAGCAATTTGTGGGAGGAAAGGTGGCCTCTCTGTCACATGGAAGTAGGGAAATCGCACATCACAGGCACAGCAAGCAGGCAGGCAGAGAGAGAGCCCTTGACCTAGACTCTGAAGCCTCACCTTGAACATTCACTCGAGGTGGATCACACACTTCAATGTGAAACGCAAAACTGGAAAACTTTAGGGAAAAGAATTCTAAGAGAAAGTTAGGTATCGAGGGCTAGGTAAAGATCTTTAAAGATTTGACCGCAAAAGCATGATCTGTAAAGAGAAACGGAGAAATCAGAAGTCATCAAAATAACTCGTGCTCTATGAAATACCCTCTTAGGAGGATGAAATGGCTAAACACATACTGGGAGTCTGACCCAGGACCCACATCCAGAACATATAAAGAACCCTCAAAACTCTTCAATAACTTGACTGGGCCATGGTCAGCCTCCTGGCCTCCCCTCCCTGCCTAGAAGTTCCCAGGCTCCTGGGCACCCCCTTGGAATTAGAGAATCTTGTGGAGTCCCTGGAGTGACTTTTCCTTTCTGCATGTATGACAGGAAGGGGAACCCAGGCAGGAATTTACAGACACTGTACTCGACCTAATGGAGTGGGCATCTATTGCATGAGACACCCCACAAGCCACTGCCCGACTGCAGAGAGACTACGGCAATGACAAGAGGGACGTGCCACATGAGGCAGGGCGCAGGCCAGAGTACAGCCACGCTCTGGGGACCTCCCGAGGAGATGGCACGCACGTCCAGGTGGGAGAAGTCGGCTTTCAGGACAGGAGGAGGGATGGCTTTCCAGGACTGGGGCCAATGCCTTCCTCATCTTCCATCTCGCAATTGCACGTTCTTCCTCCTCACTCACCATGGTCACAGGGACTGAATTCCCGAATTCCTAAGACTCGCCTCTCCCGGGGAACTCGGTCACTGTCCTGCCCATCTCTCCGATGGCTCCTCCCATCCCTGGCACATCCACCTCTGGATGCTTCTTGCCATCACACAGTCCCACAGCCAGCCCCACAACTGAGCGCCCACAGTGTTTAGAATCCTGCAGCCGCTGGTCCCAGGCTTTGACTCCGTGGGCTGAGGCCTTTAAGGACATCAGCAGGACCGAGCCAAAGGAGCGCCACCTACCCAGCCAGAGAACACTGATGCAGGGAGATAGAAACAGGATTCAGTTACTGAGACCTTGTTTACACAAAGATATTCTAAGAGAACTCACAGATGGGAGGGAGTAAACCAGTCTCTGTGGCCCACTGAGAGAGGCTCGGGACAAGTGGGGTCATGGAGAGGAGCTGGGAGCAAAGGATGAAAAGCAGGAAGTTTCCATGTATGTGGTTTAAATGGCCTGGCTCAGCAGGACCCCAGGGGTTTCAAGTCATCTCCTGGTGAGGCCCTGAATAACTTGTCTCTGCAGGCAGCAGGGAGCCCCTGCAGGTGAGGGAGGGAGAAAGGGTCATAATGAATAGTGGGTTTGAGAGATTCCTAGGGCGTTTTCTTCCTACTCTCATGATGGGGTTAGGTAAGCAGCCTCGGGCTCAACCCAGCTCCTGCTGCCGCCTCTGCCCTCAGATTCTGCCTCTGAGTCTTCAGGCAGAGGTGCTGCCGCCCTGGAGAGGGCGCTTGACCTTCCAAGGGTTCCCGCTGCTCGGAGGCACACAATTTAGCGTATAATTAGAGCATGGAACAGGGAATACAGTGCGAGTTCCTAGGAAACATTTCCACTGGGCACAGTCCGCTGCATATGCTGCAATTGCACACGATGGCCCACCCACAGGCTTTGATATCACAGATCCGTTTTAGACCCTTTCTCACAAAGGAATGGAATGAAAAGAAAGTTGAATGCAAATTAAGTACACTCTGTCACAGCCTCGCTATCAGGGTTTCCTGGATCTACAGCACAGAAACCTTTCAAACAGCACACTGACTACAAAGCAGTCATTGGAATGATTCTTTTGCCAAATATTCAAAGAAAAGAAGCGCAAAGCATTTACAAAGGTTCCAGGGGGTGCAAAGAAAACCTTTCTATTGCTAGGCATAAAGCTATCACAAAGCAATAGGGATGTGAGGGTCCTCAGAGCAAATTAGTACATACAAAAAGACTAAGTTTCTCCTTTCCACTGGAGCCAGGAACACCTTGAAAAAAAATGAACTGGGGTTGAAGGCAGCTAACTCAATTATATATATCTATATCTACACACACACACACACACACATACACACATTTTACCAGATCTAAAATATACTAGAAAGTCTCTCTACTAAAGCCATAATATACAGCACAGCAATAGACCAGCCGACCCTTGACTACAAAGCCTGGAAATATCCCAGCTGTGTGTGGGAATCTGGTATATGATAAAGGCATCATGTCACATCACTGAGGAAAAGATGGACTTTTAAATAAATGATGCTGGGAAAGCTAGATGGCCATCCAGAAAAAAATGAGACTGGGTACACATCTCACATGTCACACAAGGTCAAACTCCAGTCGATTGGAGATTTAAATGTGGAAACCGAAACCATGTAAGAACTAGAAGCGAACATGAGTAATGCTGTGAAAACCTGGGTGTAGAGAAGACTTTTATCATTATGCTTCAAATAATCTGGTGCACTCACAGAATGAACTGGCAAATTAATACATAAATATTAAATGAAACCTTTTTACATGGCCCAAAACACCATAAATGACAGCAAAATACAAGTAAAAAATTGGGAGACAATGTTTGCAGCGGATAGAATGTTAATCTAGCTAATATTTACAAAGTCTTGAAACTGACAGAAAGAAAGAAAAACATGAATCCAAATGGTCCTTAAAGCATCTTTGAATATTTGCAGCTCAGATGCAGAGACCCTAGGGAATCCCGCTGTCAGCCGCCTGCAGGAGGAAAGGAAAATGAGACGGCTCCGGACCTCAGGGTGACCCCTACAGTTCTCCCTGGACACGGCCTGTTCAGACTCAAACCCAGCCCACACCCCAGATGTATAGAGGAAGCCTCGTGAGGGCAGGAGGGGGCAGTGAGGGTCCACAGAACATTCAAGTCCACCAGATGTGGCCCACCCTGAGGGCCGGGATCCCAACCTAGGCACTTGGTGGCTGTGGAAACCTTGGTGGGTGTTTAAACGACTCTGCCTGGGCCTGTGTCCAAGGATGCAAATGACTGCCCTCAGTGATTCAACCAAGGCCAAGGAGGCCTCGCTTCGGTCAGGGAGCAGCAGGTGGCAAATTGGAGGCCTGGCTGAGCAAACGGGGGCCTTGGCTGAGTCAGTGTGACCCGGGATGAGTCAAGGCTGAATGAGTTGAGTGTCCAATCCTCTTGCCGGTGGGTGGGGGTCACGTCCCCTCAACTGGAAACAGGGCAGGCTCTGAGACAGTTGTGCCCACTGAAGGGCAGGGAAAGATTCACCTGCTGGTTTCTGGCCCAGGACTGAGGACACTGGCACCTTTCCCTGCCTGTCTCTTGGAGCTTTCTTTTCATGATCCCTGAGCCTCCATGGAAGAAGTCCCACCACCTGAGACCAGCAGGCTGGAGGCCAGGTGCAGGTGCTCTGGGGGCAGCACTTCCAAGACCCGAGTGCAGCCATCTAGGTCTACAACCAGCCCAGACACCACTGAAAACCATTATGCACCCCTGGTGGAAACCACATGGAGCAGAAGAATCTTGGGATTCCTGGAAGTATTCTTCGTATGACGGTCATACAAGTCCATAGAAAGATACACAGGTATTGTAATGGTTGAGTTTGTTCCATGGAAACAGTGGGACTAATTATAAATCTCATAAAAGGATATGACTGAAGACTGAGGACCAAACTCCTGTATAGGTTAAGTGTGTGTCCATAGATCTTCTATTTACTTAGAACTCTTCAGAAAATTTGCATGAGAAATGGCCAATTACTATCTCTTGGAATGAGAGCCAGAGGTGATGGATGGCATTTTATTTTGACTTTACACACTCTTCACTGCATGATCATTTTATACTAAATATGCATAATAAAAATAAAATCTCCTGATAATCATTCACATAAATATGAGATTCACAATATGAGAGATAAATACATCTAAAAACAAAAGAGACCCAGGCAATTGCATCACGTGTGATTCAATCCTATCACTTTAAAATTATCCAAAGGAATTATGCATATTTGCTAAGATTTTAAATAATGTGATTCTTCTCAGTTCTCTATAAATGTGACAAAATGGAAGTATAACATTGATCTCACACTGGATCTTGTATAAAAACAATGAACTCTAATGCAATGATTTTTATATTAAATTTACTTACATAATTAAACATATCAAGGAATTAAAGGGAGGAGTATTATCATCTGGAATCAGAAGAGCTCACGGCGATCTCCATTGTTAATTGAAGATTTGAGCAAGGGGTCTTAGAGACTGAGTCAGTGGGCTGGAGTTTTAGAGACTGAGTCAGTGGGCTGGACTCTTAGAGACTAAGTGAGTCAGTGGGCTGGGATCTAGGCTTCTGTCCTTTTTGGATCAGGTAGCTTTAACTTTGTGTCTGTTTCATAGTTTATTTAGCATTGCTGGTACAAATGCAGAAGAGCAATTGATCCTCACTGGTGCTCTTCAGGGACAGCTGGTGGTAGGTGAGGGTGGGTTGGGAGAAAGATGGCATTTTGGGAGGGAAACAGGGTCCACGCACCAAGCAGTATGATTTTCTGGGTCTATCCTTTTGACACCAAAGGTGAGCCCCTACTGTTGTTTTCTATTTCTCTAAGATCCCTCTGAGAATCACAGGTTGAGAATTTTTTTTTTTGTACTAGTATTAATTATAATAAACTTTTGGTTTTACTGCCAATTTAAAAAATTGTATTTCGGCTGGGCGCGGTGGTTCACGCCTGTGATTCCAGCACTTTGGGAAGCCGCGGCGGGCGGCTCACGAGGTCAGGAGATCCAGAGACCATCCTGGCTAACACGGTGAAACCCCGTCTCTACTAAAAAACACAAAAAATTAGCCGGGCATGGTGGCGGGCGCCTGTAGTTCCAGCTACTCGGGTGGCTGAGGCAGGAGAATGGCGTAAACTCGGGAGGCGGAGCTTGCAGTGAGCTGAGATCGCGCCACTGCACTCCAGCCTGGGCGACAGAGCGAGACTCCGTCTCAAAAAAAAAAAAAATGTATTTCATTTTTCTCCATTCACAGTAGCAAATCTGTGAACAGATGCTTTACCTGTACTGAACATGCTCTTGTTCTATGTATTCTGTTTTCATGAATCTAGTTAAGCAGTATTTAAATTTTGCCCTTTATTGATTACAAATACCATTTCAATGAAAGCACAGTTTTTCGAGTCTTGAAGGAGAAAAGGGTTTTCCACAGGTAAGGCAGGTGGGAGTGAGATCAAGTTAGGATGTTGACCAAGAATGTTTTACACAGCAAAGCAATGCTTACGACTACAAAGGTGCTTGCAGGAATCTGTCTGGTGGTCTCCTCAATGGCAAAGCTCCCATCCTGCCCTTTATATTAATGTGTTTAGAACCTCACTCCATTTCCCTGGTGACTTGGACTTTCTCAATGTTTTCACTTCTGGCCACCTTGTGCAAGTGTTTCCACAATGGGGAATCTTTATTCCTGTTCCTGCCCAAGTTCATTCCCGGGTAGTTCTATTACAGCTTGGGTATCTGTTCCCTCCAAATCTTATGTTGAAATTTATCCTCAGTGTTAGAGGTGGGGCCTAATGGGGGCAGATCCTTCATGAATGGATTTAATGCTCTCCCTCGGGGTGAGTGCGCTCTTGAGCTCTATTAATCTCCGGGAAAGCTGGTTGTTAAAAAGAGCCTGAACTTCCCCCTCTCTTGCCTCCTGTCTCAGCATGTAACCACTGCACAGGTCAGCTTCCCTCCCCCCTCCCCCACAAGCAGAAGCCACTTGAGGCCTCACCAGAAGCAGAGCAGATGCCAGCACCATGCTTTCAGTGTAGTCTGCAGACCATGAGCCAAACAGACCTCTTTTCTTTAAAAATTACCCACTCTCAGGTGTTCTTTTATAGCTACACGAAACAGACCAAGATAAGCTCCCTTCTTCCATTTGTCGTAACCCTTGAGACATTTGATTTCTTGGTTTTGTTTTTCTTAGTTGTTTTGGACTTTGCCTGGTCTTCTTCCTCAGTTGTAATCTCTATTTAGGAGCATGTATTTCACTGGGATAAAATACTAACAATACTTTTATTTTATTTTCACCCACATTTTAAAAAGATACAATTCTCCCTTTTGTGGTAGCAAATGTAGGAGATTTTCATTACTAAAGGGTATTTTATACATTTTTCTTAGAGGAATTGATTGATGTACGTATTTCTAACTTCTTATATGGATCACTTCCTCACACTTTCTTCCCTTAAAGAATTACTTTTGTAGTTCTTGAAAGATGAAAGGGCTTTTCTCAGAGACCGTAGCAGGAAGACAGAGCAGGTGTGGGGGTTCCTTAGAAGGGGAGGGTTGGGGTGGGAAGACGGCATGACACACCTCCTCATCTGGCTCCTGGGAATGAAGACAAGGGGCTGTTTAACTGCAGACACACTCAGCACCATGAGAAAGGTAAAACAAACAAAAAGCCACAGGCATATCTTGGAGATATTGCAGGTTTGGTTCCAGGCCACCACAATTAAGAGAATCACACAAATCACAAATTTTTTGGTGCATATAAATTTTTCAGTGCATATAAAAATTATGTTTACATTATATGGTAGTCTATGAAGTGTGCAATAGCATATGTCTAAAGCAGTGTACATACCTTAATTAAAAATATTTTACTGCTAAAAAATGCTAACGACCTTTTGAGCCATTAGCAAGTTGTAATCTTTTGGCTGCAGAGCCTGGCCTCAGTGTTGGTGGCTACTTACTGATCAGGGTGGTGGTTGCTGAAGGTTGGGGTGGCTGTGGCAATTTCTTTTTTTTCTTTTTCTTTTTTTAGAGACAGGGTCTGGCTCTGTCACCCAAGTTGGAGTGCAGTGGTGTGATGACAGCTCACTGCAGCCTCAAACTCCCAGGCTCAAGCAATCCTCCTGCCTCAGGCTCCCAATTAGCTGGGACCACAGATGCGTGCCACCACGCCTGGATAATTTTTAAATTTTTTTTGTGTGTGGGAATGCGGTCCTTCTATGTTGCCCAAGATGGTCTTGAACTCCTGGTCTCAAATGATCCTCCCATTACCTGAAGTGCTGGGATTATAGGTGTAGCCACTGTGCCCGGCCCGTGGCAATTTCTTAAAATAAGACAATGATGAAATTTGCCACATTGATCGACCCTTCCTTTCACCAAAGATTTCTCTGTAGAATGTGATGCTGTTTGATAGCATTTGACCCGCAGAAAAACTTCTTTCAAAATTTGAGTCAATTGTCTTAAATCCTGCTGCTGCTTTATCAACTAAGTTTATGTAATATTCCAAATCCTTTGTTGTCATTTCAACAATGTTCACAGCATCTTCAGCAGAAGTAGATACTATCACAAGAAACCACTGCCTTTGCTCATCCATCAGAAGCAACTCTTCATCGGTTAATCATGAGATTACAGCAATGCAGTCTTATCTTCAGGCTCCACTTTTAATTCTAAGTTCTCTTGCAATTCCCACTACATCAGAAGTAACCTCCACTGAAGTCTTGAACCCTTCAAAGTCATCCATGAGGGTTGGAATCCACTTCTTCCAAACTCCTGTTAATGTTGACATTTTGACCTCTTTCCTTGAATCATGAATGTTCTTAACAGCATCTAGAACAGTGCCTCCTTTCCAGTAGCTTTTCAATTTACTTTGCCCGGATCCATTAGAGGAATCACTATCTATAGCAGCTATAGCCTTATGAAATATATCTCTTAAGTGACAAGGCTTGAAAGTCTAAAACAACCCCTTGATCCATGGGCTGCAGAATGGGTGTGTGTTAGCAGGCATGAAAACAACATTAATCTCCTTGTGTATCTCCATCAGAGCTTCTGAGTGATGAGGTAAATTGTCAATAAGCAGTAATATTTTGAAAAGAATCTTTTTTTTTTTTTTTTTTCCTGAGCAATAGGTCTCAATCTGGGGCTTAAAATGTTCAGTAAACCATGATGTACACAGATGTGCTGTCATCCAGGCCCTGTTGCATTCACAGAGCACAGGCAGAGTTAATTTAGCTTAATTCTTAAGGACCCTAGGATTTTCAGAATGGTAAATGACCACTTGCTTCAACATAAAGTCACCAGCTGCATTAGCCTCTAACAACAGAGTCAGCCTGCTGTTTGAAGCTTGGAAGCCGGGTATTGACTTGCCCTTTGTAGCTATGAGAGTCCTAGATGGCATCTTATTTCAATAGAAGGCTGTTTTATCTAAATTGAAAATCAGTTGTTAAGTGTAGCCACCTTTATCAATGAATGATCTTATCTGGATCTGGAGAACTTGCTGCAGCTTCTATGTCAGCACTCGCTGCTTTACCTGGCACTTTTATGTTGTGGAGACAGCTTCTTTCTTTCAGTCTCATGAACCAACCTCTATTAGACTTTAGCTTCTCTTCTGCAGCTTCCTCATCTCTCAGGGTTCATGAAATTGAAGAGAGTTAGGGCCTTGCTGTGGATGAGGCTTTGACCTACAGCTGGTTCCGCACCCCTAAAACTTTTTTCGAGTCAGTAATAAGATTGTTTTGCTTTCTTATCATTCTTGTGTTCACTGAGTAACACTTTTCATTTCTTTAAAATACTTTTTCTTTACTTTCACAACTTGGCTAAATGTTTAGCACAAGAGGTCAAACTTTTGGCCTATCTTGGCTTCCAACATGCCTTCCTTACTAAGCTTAATCATTCCTAGCTTTTGATTGAAAGTGAGAGATGTGTGACTCTTCCTTTCACCTGATCACTTAGAGGCCATTGTAGGGTTATTAATCGGCCTAATTTCAATATTGCTGCATCTCAGGGAATAGGGAGGCCCGAGGAGAGGGAGAGAGATGGGGAATGGCGATTGATGGAGCAGTCAACACATACAACATTTATTGATTAAATTTGCCATGGTATATGGACGTGGTTCATGCCTCAAAACAATTACAATAGGAACATGAAAGATCACTGATCACAGATCACCATAACAGAAATAACAATAATGAAAAAGTTTTAAATATTGTGAACATTGCCAGAGTGTGACGCAGAGGCAGGAAGTGAACACATGCTGTTGGAAAAACGACGACAGATTTGCTTGACTCACGATTACCACAAACCTTCAAAAAGCACAATATCTGCGTAACTCCTGTTTCTCTGGAAGTGTCTTGTAAACTTCAGGTTCTTTATCAATGAGAGACTGCTTGGAGGCTGAGCCTGCTCTGAGGGGCTGCAGCTACCCTGCCACTGGCAGCATCTTTGACTGCAAGGCGTGGATAAAGCTGGAGATTTTCGGTGGAGCAGAGGCCAGCTGGGTGGTCGCGCTGACTCGTGATAACCTGGTGGCAGTGCTGGAGGCCAGTGAGGTGATGAAGGGCATGGGGCTTAGGACATGGGCCTTTCCTATGTGCAGGACTTCCTGGGGTGCAGAGGTTAAGTTCATCTTGTGCAGATGATGTTCCTCTTCCTCTGTCACTGAGACCAGATTTTATGTTCAGATCTGCCTCCTATGAGAGTCATGTCATCTGCGCGGTGTTTGATTTTGTTCTGAGCTTCCCTGTGTGCCCTATGGCTGGTGTTTCCCCGGTCTACGGCTGTGATTACATCTCTGATACACAAATTAGCTACGGCAGCCTTGCTTCCGGGGGTGACCCGGAAATGGAGAGGATGCTTGAAGTCCTTGCTGTCCACAATGCAGAAGCCCCATGGTCCCCGGCCCGGAGGGACTGTCTACTGGGTGGTCCTGGCATGGGGACAGGCTTGCAGGACGAGAGCACTAGTCATACCAAGAGAATCTGCTCTGAGAATTGAATTTTCCACAAGCCTAGCTGCTGAAAAGGCCCACTGTAACCCGGGGACCAGTTTAAGCTCATATTTCCTCAAACACACTGCCCTGACTTGAAGACTAACCTTACCTCCGGCTGTCACTCACCAGTCAGAGCTCGCCAGCTCCCAGAAGCTTCTCCAGAGCCAATGTGCTTTCTTTCCAAGCCGTACCTAACATTTCTCTAATAAAACTCTCACCTTTCTTTTAAAAAAAACTTTTATTTTAGGTTTGAAGGGGCATGTGCAGGCTTGTCATCAATTTACATAGGTGAACTCATGTCTTGTGCGTTTGTTGTACGGATTTTTTCATCACCCAGGTATTAAACCCAGTACCCATTAGTTATCTTTTCTGCTCCTCTCCCTCCTCCCACCCTCCACCCTCAAGTAAGCCCCAGTGTGTGTTGTTCCCCTCTATGTGTCCATGTGTTGTCATCATTTAGCTCCCACTTGTAAGTGAGAACATGTGGTATCTGGTTTTCTGTTTCTGCCTTAGTTTGCTTAGGATAATGGCCTCCCACTCCATCCATGTTCCTGAAAAAGACATGACCTCATTTTTTATGGCTGCATAGTATTCTATGGTGTTTATGTGCCACATGTTCTTTATCTAATCTGTCATTGATGATCATT
The DNA here is from genome assembly GCF_007565055.1 of Rhinopithecus roxellana. Classification (NCBI taxonomy): domain Eukaryota; kingdom Metazoa; phylum Chordata; class Mammalia; order Primates; family Cercopithecidae; genus Rhinopithecus; species Rhinopithecus roxellana. The sequence goes on along the minus strand of NC_044567.1, from coordinate 12,465,374 downwards.
TAAGTTGATTCCAAGTCTTTGCTATTGTGAACAGTGTTGCAATGAATATTTGTGTGCATGCGTTTTTACAGTACAATGATTTATGTTCCTCTGGGTATATAAATCCCAAATGGGATTGCTGAGTCAAGTGGTAGTTCTGTTTTTAGCTCTTTGAGGAATTGCCACGCTGCTTTCCACAATGGTTGAACTAATTTACACTCCCACCAACAGTGTACAAGTGTTCCCTTTTCTCCAGCATCTGTTATTTTGTGACTTTTAATAATTGGCATTCTGACATTCTGACTGGTATGAGAAGGTATTGCATTGTGGTTTTGATTTGCATTTCTCTAATGATCAGTGATATTGAGTTTTTTTTCATATGCTTGTTGGCCATGTTTTTCTTCTTTTGAAAAGTGTCTCTTCATATCGTTTGCCCACTTTTTAATGGGGTTGTATTTCTCTTGTACATTTCTTTAAGTTCCTTAGAGATGCTGAATATTAGGTCTTTGTCAGATGCATAGTTTGCAAATATTTTCTCCCTATTCTGTAGGTTTTCTGTTTACTTTGTTGACAGTTTCTTTCTCTCTGCAGAAGCTCTTAAGTTTAATTAGACTCCATCTGTCAAGTTTTGCTTTTGTTGCAATTGCTTTTGTTGTCTTTGTCATGAAATCTTTGTCTGTTTCTATGTCCAGGATGGTATTGCCTAGGTTGTCTTCCAGGGTTTTTACAATTTTGGGTTTTACATTTAAGTCTGTAACCCAGCAGTCCACAACCTTTTTGGCACCAGGGACTGATTGTGTGGAAGACAATGTTCCCACAGAGAGCAGTAGGTGGGGGGGTGGGGGGGGGGGTGGTTTCAGGATGAAACTGTTCCACTTCAGATCATCAGGTATTAGTTAGATTCTCAAAGGAGTGCACAACCTAGATTCCTCACACGTGCAGTTCACAACAGGGTTCGTGCTCTTTTGAGAATCTAATGCTACTGCTGATGTGACAGGAGATGGAGCTCAGGTGGTAATGTTTGCTTACTAGCCACTCACCTCCTGCTGTGCGGCCTGGTTCCTAGCCAGCCACAGACTGGTACCAGTCCATTGCCCAGGGGTTGGGGACCTCTGCTTTAATCTTTCTTGAATTAATTTTTGTATATGGTGAGAGGAAGGGGTCCAGTTTCAATCTTCTGCATATGGCTAGCTAGTTATCCCAGCACTATCTATCAGCACTATCTATTGAATAGAGAATCCTTTCCCAATGCTTGTTTTTGTCAGCTTTGTCAAAGATCAGATACTTGTAGTTCTGCGGCCTTATTTCTGGGTTCTCTTATTCTGTTCCATTGGTCTATGTGCCTCTTTTGGTTCCAGTACCATGCTGTTTTGATTACTGTAGCCCTGTAATATAGTTTGAAGTCAGGTAGTGTGATGCCTCCAGCTTTGTTCTTTCTGCTTAGAATTGCCCGTGGGCTATTCAGGCTCTTTTTAGTTCCACATGAATTTTAAAATAAAAACTCTCAACTTTATCTTTGTTCTTGGAACATACTGAAGACCACCCGATCTGTGAGTATGTCCCACATTGCCATTCTTGCCTCCTAAATAATCAGTGTTAAGTTTAGAGATTCGTCTCTATATTTTATTTGACTTCAGCAATGTAAACTGTGAGTCAGAGCTGCAGTGGTGGAGGCTGCAACCTTGGCAGTAACCTTGGCGGTGGGAAGGTCGGTTCACAGGGTTTCTCAGCATGCTCCTCCTGTGTCCCCACTGTTGAAAGGTGCTCCCCATCATGTGTGTGCCCTTGGCTTGTAGACTGGTCTTATCTTTCCAGAACTATTTTTTGGTCATGCCTCATGCATGAGCTTGTGCCTGAGCACAATCATGTGAAAATTAATTTAGTCATGTCTTGTCCAAACTAAAAACATTGAACCATTTTAAAGGAAAGCAGGTTCCCAACGTTGCCATATATTGTTTTAAAATAATTGTAAAAGTAAGCTGCTATGTAATAGCAAGGGGTCTGCCATTGACCTTGCACATGTGCCTCACACACATCTGAGAGGCTGTTACTGTGGATGCCTTCCTCAGTTGCTGCTGCTGCACAGCACCCTGCCTCACAGGAGATCTGCCACCAGCAAAAGCCACAAGCAGATTGAAGAGGACAGAGCAGGGACCTATGCGGGACCCTCCTCCCAGTGGTCAGTTACATCTTCCTTTGGTATCATGGTGGACGGGTTGGGGGTGCCCCTGAAGACACCAGCCAAGCTTCCTGTGATCCCCTTCCCATGCCCACTGTACCCGCCATGACAAATTGAGCGTTTCTGTAGCCATCCCCTACCCTGAGTAGATGCTCTGCATTCTTATTGTGCAATGCTTTCAGGACTGTGCCTCTGTGGTCACCCTGTCGTCCAACTCTGTCATGGCCATGGAAACCAGAACATGGCATGTTCCAACACCTCATTC